>NC_088349.1:18582500-18595000 GCF_036884655.1 Musa acuminata AAA Group
TTCATACCAAGCTCTAGGAGCTTGTTTCAAGCCATAGAGAGCCTTAGTCAATTTGAATACATGATTAGGAAGAAGAAAATTTTCAAATCCGGGAGATTGTTCGACATATACTTCTTCGGAAATAAAACCATTCAAGAAAGCACTTTTGACATCCATTTGAAACAGTTTAAAATTATTACTACTAGCATAGGCAAGGAGCATTCTTATGGCTTCTAATCGAGCCACGGGAGTGAAGGTTTCTTCATAATCGATACCTTCTTCTTGGTTGAAACCTTTGGCCACTAATCTAGCCTTGTTTCTAACCATGATATCATTTTCGTCTTGCTTGTTTCTAAAGACCCATTTAGTACCGATGACTAAATGGTCACTAGGTCTAGGAACAAGCTTTCATACCTTATTTCTCTCAAATTGATTTAATTCCTCTTGCATTGCAATAACCCAAAAATCATCTTTTATGGTCTCGTCAATGCATTTAGGTTCGATTTGAGAAAGGAAGGTGGCGTTAGCACAAAAATTCTTGAAAGATGAATGAGTTTGAACCTCTTTTGATGTATCTCCTATAATTAGCTCCTTTGGATGAGCATCTATATACTTCCATTCCTTGGGTAAGGAAATTTCGGAAGAATGTGCATCCAAGTTGCTATTTTGAGGAGGGGATTCATTTAAATTCAAATTATCAAAACCAAGATCATCATCAAAATTATTTTTCTTTAAATTAAAAATTTCATTAAAAACTATATGACTAGACTCTTCTATTACTAAGGTTCTTTTGTTAAAAACCCGAAAAGCCTTAGAAACGGAAGAGTAACTGAGACAGATGCCTTCATCGGATTTAGCATCAAATTTTCCTAAGGCATCCCTTTCATTCAAAATAAAGTATTTACAACCGAAAACTTTAAAATAGGAAATATTTGGTTTTTTGTTATTCCATAATTCATAGGGAGTTTTTGATAGGGATGGTCTTATTAGGACCCTATTCATGATGTAGCAAGCCATATTTACGGCTTCGGCCCAAAAATACTTGGGTAGACTATGTTCATTTAACATCGTTCTTGCCATTTCTTGTAGGTTTCTATTTTTTCTTTCAATTACTCCATTTTTGTTGGGGATTCCTCGGAGTGGAGAAGTTGTGATTGTATCCATTAACTTCACAAAATTTTTGAAAGTCACGGTTTTGAAATTCGCCACCGTGATCACTCCGAATTGATGAAATCATGAAACCATTTTCGTTTTGAGTGAGTTTACAAAATTTAGAGAAACACTTGAAACAATCATTTTTGTGGACTAAGAAATAGGTCCAAGTGTACCTAGTATAGTTATCCACAATTACAAATGCATATTTGCTTCCTCCTAGACTTGTTGTGTCAATTGGTCCAAATAAGTCCAAATAGATTAATTATAGTGGTCTAGTAGTGCTAATTTGATTTTTTGGTTTGAAACTAGTTTTTATTTGTTTACCTAGTTGACATGCATCGCATACTTTGTCCTTAGTAAACTTCATATTTGGAATCCCTCGTACTAATTCTCTAGATGAGATCTTAGATATTAGTTTCATGCTTGCATGGCCTAATCTCCTATGCCAAAGCCAAGTATCATCATTTAGAGCGGAGAAGCACATTTCATTACTTAGTTCTACAAGGTTGATGGTGTAGACATTATTTTGTTTTAATGCAATCATAGTCATGTTATTGTTTGGTTTTTCGATAATACACACATTTGATTCGAATCTAACGATATAACCTTTATCGCATAGTTGACTAATACTCAAGAGATTATGTTTCAATCCATTAACTAGTAAAACATCATCAATGGAAAAACTAAATTTGTTACCAATAGTTCCCTTGTCAATGATTTTGCCTTTGTTGTTGTCTCCGAAGGTGATGTACCCTTCTTCTTTGCTAGTGAGCATAGAGAAATGAGATGGATCTCCAGTCATATGTCTTGAGCATCCACTATCGAGATACCATCTCTTGCTCCTAGCTTGTGGGTTCGTCTACAAAAGAGGATGATTTTTAGGTACCCATTTGATTTTGGGTGCCTAAAAAATTGATCCACTAACTTTGTTATTCATTATTGAATCCTTTATAGTTCCTTTAGGAACCCATATTAATTTTTGTGAACTAATTTTCCTAAATGGACATTTGTAGGTAATATGTCCAGATTTGCAACAGAAGTTGCATTTCATATAAGAGGAAACATGTAATGTAGGTCCTTTTATGAAAGTGGTAGGATTTTGATGTAATCCTTTTACAAATCCAATTCTATTTCTATTTGCGACGTGACCCTTGTATGCAAGGATCAAATCTAATCCTTTGCTACCAATTTTAAACTTGTTTAAGGTTTCTTTAAGAAGTAAATTTTTATTTTTTATTGCTTCTAAATGCTCACACTTAGAGCATGGAGGAGTTTGAAGACTATCAAACTTATTTTGTAGCAAAGCATGCTCTTTCTTTAAGATACTTAACTTCTTGCTAACAGTTCTACATTCATCAAATAATTCATGAAAAGCGATAGAGAGTTCTTTAAAAGATAAATCTTCATTAATTAAATCACATACCTCTTCTCCTAAAGCCATTAGCGCGTAATGAGCAACTTGCTCGGTGTGGGGCTCCTCTTCTTCGGACGCGCTTGAATCATCCCATGTTGCCTTGAGCGCCTTCTTCTTTGATGTTCGCTTTTTGGCTTGAGGACAATCGTTCTTGTAGTGTCCTGGTTTTTTGCACTCATAGCAAATCACTTGGTCCTTCTTGTGTTTGAATTTATTTTTTGTATTATTTTTAAATTTATTCTTTCTTAAATATTTTTTAAATTTTTGAGTCAAAAGTGCAATGTCATTATCACTGTCCTCATCACTTGATGTTCCTTTCAAGTGGTCTTCTTGTGATGTGAGTGCCATATCCTTCCTGTTCTTTGGAAGGGGGTTCTTGAGCTCGTCATGAGCTTGACATGTCATTTCGTAGGTCATTAAAGACCCAATAAGTTCTTCAAGAGGGAATGTTTAAGGTCTTTGGCCTCTTGAATGGCCGTAACTTTTGGATCCCAACTTTTAGGGAGGGATCTTAAGATTTTAGTTACTAGTTCAAAGTTAGTAAAATCTTTACTAAGAGCTTTGAGTCCATTGATGACATCCGTGAACCGGGTGTACATGTCTCCGATGGACTCACTTGGTTTCATTCGGAAAAGTTCGTAAGAGTGCACAAGGATGTTGATTTTAGACTCTTTCACTAACCTAGTGCCTTCATGAGTGACCTCAAGAGTTCTC
Source organism: Musa acuminata AAA Group (assembly GCF_036884655.1). Taxonomy (NCBI): domain Eukaryota; kingdom Viridiplantae; phylum Streptophyta; class Magnoliopsida; order Zingiberales; family Musaceae; genus Musa; species Musa acuminata. The sequence goes on from NC_088349.1 coordinate 18,585,763, forward strand.
CAAATATCAAAAGCCGAATCACAAATTGAAACATAATTAAATTCATTTTTGTTTAGTGCACAAAACAAGGCATTCATAGCCTTTGCGTTTAAAGCAAAAACCATCTTCTCCGATTCATTCCATTCGCTCATCGGAAGAGAAGATTTTTGAAATCTGTTTTCAACAATAGTCCAAAGCTCGAAATCCATGGAAATGAGGAAGATCCTCATACGAGTCTTCTAATAAGTATAATCCGACCCATTAAACAAGGGTGGACGTGTGATAGAATGACCCTCATGTATACCGGAGTAAGCCATCTCTCTTGGGTATCAAACCAAATATGAGAGTGAGCCTAGCTTTGATACCAATTGTTAGGATCGGAGCGGCACTAAGAGGGGGGGGTGAATTAGTGCAGCGGATTAAAACTTCGATTTTGATAAATCTTTCGTACGATGAAAAGCAATATCAATGGAAACCAATTTTAGAAGCTTGATAACTTAGAAACGTATGGAAGTGTAGTAACTAAGTAGAGAAGTTTGTAGTATGTAAATGGCAAGAGTAGGATGCAAACCAGCAGTTTTTAAAGTGGTTCGGTTAAAATGACCTATATCCACTTGCGAAGCCTTCTTCGAAGAGGCTTCCACCTTCCACTAGCAAATCTCTTGAAAGGGAAGGGTAAATACCCCTCTTACAACTTTTTACAAGCGGTTCACTCTCTTACATATTTTCAGCAAGAAAGAAGGAGGTGAACATTAGCAAATTGAAAACAAGACTAGCTAAGACTTTTCTAAGACCTTTCTCTCAATCAATTGCTTCTAAAAAAGTTGTAATCTCAGCTGAGATTTGAGGGGTATTTATAGGCCTCAAGAGGATTCAAATTTGGGCTTCAAAATTTGAATTCTCTTTGGTTTTTGATCCTGGCGGTGCCACCGCTTGTCAGTGTCTAACATTGACAGTGGACTGGCGGTGCCACCGCCCAGCCAAGCGGTGCCACCGCCCAACCAGGCGGTGCCATCGCCCAGCTCTCGGGTGCTAGGCGGTGCCACCGCTGTTGAATCTCGGATTTTGATGATGAAGTCAATTGTCATTTGTTGTCTAATCTATGTGTTGAGATAAGTGTGCAGGATTAACTACGATGAAAGATAGACAAGCAGCAGGAGTTGCGCCGGAGTCAAGTTCATGATCACGTTGGGAGTTCGAGAGTTCGACGGAAGTACGGACGGTCGTCGGAGGTTCTGCGGGAACAGATCCGAGAAGTCCAGAAGCTTGCCAAGCGAAGCTCGTCGGAACTCGCCAAGTGGATCGTCGCAAAGTCCAGGAGTTTGCCGGAAGTCCGCAGAAGCATCACCGAGGGTTCATCGGATGATCGACGGAAGTTCGCCGGAAACTCGCCGGAAAAAGCAATTGACGTATCGAAGCAAAGCTGCAGAAATTGTCTTAGATTTAATCGTAGTTAGCACGGTGATTAAGTTAGAAATGGGAGGTGATCCCATTAGCTTAATCCTGGGGCAATTGGGCCCCTGAAGAACTCAAGTTGGGTCGAATGGTTCAACCCATTCGAACCCAAGAAGCTGTGGGAGGTGCAACCGCCCAGGCAGGGAGGTGCCACCGCCCAGGCTAAGTCTCCCAGCGAGACTGGGCAGTGCAACCGCTCCAGCCAGGCGGTGCAACCGCCCAGGCTAAGTCTCCCAGCGAGACTGGGAGGTGCAACCGCTCCAGCCAGGCGGTGCAACCGCCCAGGGCTCAGTCTCCAAGCGAGACTGGGCGGTGCAACCTCCTCTGTCAAGCGGTAGCACTGCCTGAGCTCAAGTTTCGAGCTCTGCCTGGTGATGCAATCACCGAGCTCAGTCTTCGAGCTCTGGAAGAGAAGTACGACCTCTCTGGCCAGGAGATGCACAGCCTAAGCTCAGTCTTCGAGCTCTGGCAGAGAGGTGCAACCACCTCTGGCAGAGAGGTGCAACCACCTCTGGCAGAAAGGGGCGATCACCTCTGGCAGAGAAGAGAAACTTCTCTGGTCAGGAGATGCACCGCCTGAGCTCGGTCTTCGAGCTCTGGCAGGAAGGTGCAACCACCCCTGACAAAGAAGGTGGAACCGTCCGAGCTCAGTCTTCGAGCTCTGCCAGGCGGTGCCACCTCTCCAGTCGAGAGGTGCAACCGCCTGAGCTCAGACTTCGAGCTCTGCCAGGCGGTGCCACCTCTCCAGTCAAGAGGTGCAACCGCCTGATCCCGGAATTCCGGGATTTGATCGTTTTGAGCTCGAAATTTGAATTGGGTTGGGGCCTATAAATACCCCACCCATTCAGCACTGAAAAGATATAGACCTACACCGAAATCTTGATCTTTTCTGTGATTCTAAGAGCTCAAAAGTGTTGTAAAGCCTTTAAGTCTCCTCCTTCTGTTCTTCAAGTTTTCAGTTGTAAAGTGAGGAGAGAAAGGTCTGTAAAGGTTGTCTCCTGAGCCTGTCAAAAGGAGAGAAACTGTAAAAGGGCAGTTTGGCCTTCGCCCATTGAAGGAAGGCCCCTAGTTGACGTCGGCAACCTCGTCGGTGGAGGAAGCCAAAAGTGGAGTAGGTCAAGGCTGACCGAACCACTCTAAATCTCTGGTTTGCGTTTATTTTTGAGCACTTTATCATTACTGCAAACCTCCTCCATTACTACTGCTCTCTGCGCTCTCACGAACAAGTTCTAAGTGCTGTTCTTCCGAATCTGCATTCAGACGTAAATTCGTATTTTCGTACATTACAGTTTACGTTTACGTTTGATTCTGCAGAACTGTCTTCCGTGCTTTTACGAAAGAGTTTCTTTGCAGTTTACACTTACATTTTGATCCTATTGATAACTGCAAACTGTCCTCTACAATTTTACGAACGAGTTTCAACATTTAGACGTAAAACTGCATTTAGACGTAAATCGGCTTTCCTCTCACAATCATCAGTTCTCAGTTCACGTTTACGTCTTGATTTCAACTGCATACTGCCTTCTGCGAGTATACAAACGAGTTTCAAAGTTTAGACGTAAATCTGCGTTTAGACGTAAAACTGCGTTTAGACGTAAATCTGAGTTTAGACGTAAACTGCGCTTAGACGCAAAACTGCGCTTAGACGCAAACTGTGTTTAGACGCAAACTGCGCTTAGACGCAAACTGCGCTTAGACGCAAACTGTGTTTATACGCAAACTGCGCTTAGACGCAATCTGCGCTTAGACGCAAACTGCACTTAGATACAAACTGAGAATTAGCTTTTGCATCATAATAGCTTTTATTGAACGAACGCAGCTTTTGGTTTTTAATCGCTGTAAGATTTCCGCTGCACTAATTCACCCCCCCCCTCTTAGTGCTCTCGATCCTAACAATTGGTATCAGAGCCCGGTTAACTCTCAAAAGGATTAAAACCCAAGAGAGATGGCTTACGCCGGAAACCAAGAGGGCCATTCTATTACACGTCCACCCATGTTTAATGGGACGGACTACACCTACTGGAAAACCCGAATGAGGATCTTTCTTATTTCTATGGATTTTGAATTATGGAATCTTGTCGAGAATGGTTTTTCAAAGTCTTCTCTTCCAATGATCGATTGGAATGATTTGGAGAAGAAGGCTTTCGCTCTAAATGCAAAGGCTATGAATGCCTTATTTTGTGCACTCGATAAAAACGAGTTTAATCGTGTTTCAACTTGTGAAACTGCATTTGATATTTGGCACACACTCGAAGTGACCCATGAGGGCACAAGTAGAGTAAAAGAGTCAAAAATCAATTTGCTGTTACACTCTTTCGAACTCTTTCGGATGAAACCGAGTGAAACCATTGGCGACATGTTTACCCGTTTCACGGATGTCGTCAACGGTCTAAAAGGACTCGGAAAGAGCTTTTCGGATTTTGAGCTTGTTAATAAGATACTAAGATCCCTTCCTAAGAGTTGGGATCCTAAAATCACCGCTATTCAAGAGGCAAAAGATCTGCGAAATTTCCCTCTTGAAGAACTAATCGGGTCACTAATGACCTATGAAATGACTTGTAAAGCTCATGAAGAGCAAGAAGACATCCTTCCAAAGAACAGGAAGGATATGGCACTCAAAACGTCAGAATGCCACTTGAGAGAAAACTCAAGTGATGAGGACTGTGATGATGACTTGGCACTTCTAACAAGAAAGTTTAAAAAGTTCTTTAAAAGAAACAAGTTTAAGAATGATGCAAAAAATAAACTTGAACCCAAAAAGGACCAAGTGATCTGCTATGAATGCAAAAAGCCGGGACACTACAAAAGTGATTGTCCCCAAGTCAAGAAAAGAACAACAAAGAAGAAGGCGCTCCAAGCAACATGGGATGATTCGAGCGCATCTGAGGAAGAGGAGTCCAACACCGAGCAAGTTGCTCATTACGCCTTAATGGCCATCGAAGACGAGAAAACTAAACAATCGCAAGCTAGGAGCAAGAAATGGTACCTTGATAGTGGATGCTCAAGGCATATGACCGGAGATCCATCTCAATTCTCTAAGCTCACTAGCATAGACGAAGGATATGTCACCTTCGGAGACAACAACAAGGGTAAAATCATTGGCAAAGGAACCATAGGTAACAAATCCAACCTCTCTATTGAAGATGTTTTACTAGTTGATGGTTTAAAACATAACCTCTTGAGCATTAGTCAATTATGTGATAAAGGATATATTATAAGATTTGAATCTAATGCTTGCATCATTGAAAAACCACACAAAAATATATCTATGATTGCATTAAAACAAAACAACGTATACACTATTGACATCAATGACTTATGTGATGAAATGTGCCTTGCCGTTATGAATGAGGATGCTTGGCTATGGCATAGAAGATTAGGTCATGCTAGCATGAAACTAATCACTCAAGTATCATCTAGAGAACTTGTAAGAGGAATTCCTCATATCAAGTTCATCAAAGATAATGTATGTGATGCTTGCCAATTAGGTAAGCAAATTAAGGGTAGCTTCAAAGCTAAGAATCAAATAAGCACCTCTAGGCCCTTACAATTGATCCATATGGACTTGTTCGGACCAATCTCTACATCGAGTCTAGGAGGTAGCAAATACGCCTTTGTCATTATTGATGACTATAGCAGATATACATGGACCTACTTCTTAAAACAGAAAAATGAATGCTTTAGATATTTTACCAAGTTTTGTAAACTTGTTCAAAATGAAAAGGGATCTATGATTTCGTCAATTAGAAGTGATCATGGTGGAGAATTTCAAAACCATGACTTCCAAGAATTCTGTGAACTCAACGGATATAACCATAATTTCTCTACTCCAAGAAATCCTCAACAAAATGGGGTAGTAGAAAGAAAAAATCGAAATTTACAAGAAATGGCAAGAACAATGTTGAATGAACATAGCCTACCCAAATATTTTTGGGCCGAAGCTATAAACACTGCATGCTATATTTTAAATAGAGTCCTAGTAAGACCCTTACTCACCAAAACTCCTTATGAGTTATGGAATAACAAAAAACCCAATGTCTCATATTTCAAAGTCTTTGGGTGTAAGTGTTTTATCTTGAATGAAAAGGATAACTTAGGAAAATTCGATGCTAAATCTGATGAAGGAATCTTTCTTGGTTATTCTTCGGTTTCTAAAGCTTTTCGCATCTTCAATAAAAGAACCTTAATTATCGAAGAATCCATCCATGTTGTTTTCAATGAGATTTCAGAAATTAAGAAAAATGATCTTGATGATGATTTTGATTCCTTGAATTTAAACGAAACCCCGTCTCCAATTAGCAACTTGGATGCATCCACTTCCGAAACATCCTTACCCAAGGATTGGAAGTATATAGATGCTCATCCTAAGGAGCTAATCCTAGGAGACACATCAAAGGGGGTTCAAACACGATCTTCTTTTAAAAACTTTTGTGCCAACGCCGCCTTTCTCTCCCAAATTGAACCCAAATGTGTTGATGAAGCCATGAAAGATGATTCATGGATTATCGCAATGCAAGATGAATTAAATCAATTTGAGAGAAATGAGGTGTGGATGCTTGTTCCTAGGCCAAATGACCATTTAGTTATTGGTACTAAATGGGTCTTTAGAAACAAGCAAGATGAAAATGGTATCGTGGTTAGAAACAAGGCTAGATTAGTGGCCAAAGGTTTCAACCAAGAAGAAGGTATCGATTACGAAGAAACCTTCGCACCTGTGGCTCGATTGGAAGCTATAAGGATGCTCCTTGCCTACGCCAGTTGCAATAATTTTAAGTTATTTCAAATGGTTTCATTTCCGAAGAAGTTTATGTTGAACAACCCCCTGGATTTGAAAATAATGGCTACCCTAATCATGTGTTTAGACTAACTAAAGCTCTCTATGGTTTAAAACAAGCCCCAAGGGCTTGGTATGAGAGACTTAGTTCTTTTCTCATTGAAAATAATTTCATAAAAGGCAAGGTTGATACTACATTGTTTATCAAGAATTTTGAAAATAATTTTCTCATTGTTCAGATTTATGTTGATGATATCATCTTTGGCTCTACAAATGAATCTCTTTGTGAATCGTTTGGTAAAACTATGAGTCTTGAATTCGAAATGAGCTTAATGGGAGAATTAACATTCTTCTTAGGTTTACAAATCAAACAACTAAGCAATGGCATCTTTATTAGTCAAACTAAATATGCCATGAATTTATTAAAAAGGTTTAACATGAACAACTCAAAGGCCAGTAACACTCCTATGAGCACCTCCACTAAATTAGAAATTGATGAAAGTGGAGAAAGCTTTGATCAAAAAACTTATAGGGGTATGATAGGAAGTTTACTTTACCTCACTGCAACCAGACCAGACATCATGTTCAGTGTAGGACTTTGTGCTAGATTTCAATCAAACCCTAAGATGTCTCATCTCAAAGCAGTTAAAAGAATATTTAGATATCTTAATGGTACCACAAATCTAGGATTATGGTACCCAAAATCAGAAAATTTTGAGTTAATTGCTTATGCTGATGCTGACTTTGCTGGGTGTAGATTAGATAGAAAAAGCACATCAGGATCATGTCAATTTTTAGGACATGCCCTTGTTTCCTGGTCATCAAAGAAACAAAACTCAGTTGCACTATCAACAACCGAAGCTGAATATATTGCAGCAAGTGCATGCTGTGCACAAGTTGTATGGATGAAAAATACCTTAGAAGATTATAAAGTTCATCTCAAAAATATTCCAATTAAATGTGATAACACAAGTGCAATATGCTTAACCAAAAATCCTATACAACACTCAAGAACAAAACATATTGATATTAGACATCACTTTATACGAGATCATGTCACCAATCATGACGTAACCATAGAATTCATTGATACTAAACATCAACTAGCTGACATTTTTACAAAACCTCTAAGTGAAGAACAATTTGATTTCATTAGAAGAGAGTTAGGAATGCTCATGTGTCCGAATAAATAAACTTGTTAGAATTATTTTTCGGACTATATTGAATGATCAGATCACATGAATGCCATTTTCTATGATTATATCTGTAACAAAATCTTGTCCAAATGCATCTTAGTTGTTCGAATGCTATAAAACAGATTTATTCGTACACTTTCATGAAAAATGAGTTTTTTTTTAAATAAATCTGATAAAGTGATTCCTGAATATGTATGTCATTCTGTAATATCTTTACGGGTAAAATGAATTATAACAAAAGGGGGAAGAAGTTTTTAAAGCAATCTATGTAAAATCCCTCTATAAGCTTTCGTTTAAATTGGTCTTCCTTGTATAACAATGCTTTTTGTTGATGACAAAGGGGGAGAAATATATGAATTGATAAACACTGTGATTAGAAATACCTTGAGTGATGCTATAAATAATGTTTGCACAATGCCATCCTTGCATCACCAAGAGATATATGAAACATGTGCTATAGTTTGCATTATGTCTTGAGTTGATACCCTATTTTGTGAAGTAAATGCAAACTTGCTAGAATGATAATATGTGTGCATCATGTAATAGTCCTTCGAGCTTTAAATGATAATGTTCAATTACATGATGAATAGTCACAAACACTATCATACAAACTTGATGATGAATGTCAAGCTTTGACATCATCCTTGAAGAGATACATCATGATAGGTATCATGATGGGAGTATTGATAAGTTTAACTGATCTAACTTATCAATACGTCACTTGAATTCTTAGGTCTTGAATTCAAGGTTGACTTATCTCAACTATGGCATATAGACAGGGGGAGTTAAGGATAACTCCATTATCAATTGATTGTCATCATCAAAAAGGGGGAGATTGTTGAATCTCGGATTTTGATGATGAAGTCAATTGTCATTTGTTGTCTAATCTATGTGTTGAGATAAGTGTGCAGGGTTAACTACGATGAAAGATAGACAAGCAGCAGGAGTTGCGCCGGAGTCAAGTTCATGATCACGTTGGGAGTTCGAGAGTTCGACGGAAGTACGGACGGTCGTCGGAGGTTCTGCGGGAACAGATCCGAGAAGTCCAGAAGCTTGCCAAGCGAAGCTCGTCGGAACTCGCCAAGTGGATCGTCGCAAAGTCCAGGAGTTTGCCGGAAGTCCGCAGAAGCATCACCGAGGGTTCATCGGATGATCGACGGAAGTTCGCCGGAAACTCGCAGGAAAAAGCAATTGACGTACCGAAGCAAAGTTGCAGAAATTGTCTTAGATTTAATCGTAGTTAGCACGGTGATTAAGTTAGAAATGGGAGGTGATCCCATTAGCTTAATCCTGGGGCAATTGGGCCCCTGAAGAACTCAAGTTGGGTCGAATGGTTCAACCCATTCGAACCCAAGAAGCTGTGGGAGGTGCAACCGCCCAGGCAGGGAGGTGCCACCGCCCAGGCTAAGTCTCCCAGCGAGACTGGGCGGTGCAACCGCTCCAGCCAGGCGGTGCAACCGCCCAGGCTAAGTCTCCCAGCGAGACTGGGAGGTGCAACCGCTCCAGCCAGGCGGTGCAACCGCCCAGGGCTCAGTCTCCAAGCGAGACTAGGCGGTGCAACCTCCTCTGTCAAGCGGTAGCACCGCCTGAGCTCAAGTTTCGAGCTCTGCCTGGTGATGCAATCACCGAGCTCAGTCTTCGAGCTCTGGAAGAGAAGTACGACCTCTCTGGCCAGGAGATGCACAGCCTAAGCTCAGTCTTCGAGCTCTGGCAGAGAGGTGCAACCACCTCTGGCAGAGAGGTGCAACCACCTCTGGCAGAAAGGGGCGATCACCTCTGGCAGAGAAGAGAAACTTCTCTGGTCAGGAGATGCACCGCCTGAGCTCGGTCTTCG